>NC_056750.1:170907299-170924799 GCF_019279795.1 Protopterus annectens | reverse complement strand
ATGTTTTATTATATATTCAAAGTTTCAAACTTCGATCATATGTTGTCGAACATATGGAATTCGAAGTTTTGAAACGTTGAATATATAATACAGACCCATAGATATAAATAGATTTATCTAGCTAGCTATATATACACAGATATATCTATACATAGACAGATAGGTGGGGGTACATGTATGTTGTTGCTGTTGACATGTAGATATATCAGTGTTCAAAATATCGATGTCTGCTTGTCAACACACATTTACAACAACAAAAACAAAAAATAATGAAAACAATATATCAGAAAAGGAAAGAAAGTGCTATTCTTTTGTGATCAGACAACAACAAAACAAAAACTCAAACCACAGCATCACTGACAGACCTAGTTTGTCTGAATAGTGATACTTATAGGGAAAGGGTTTTTGGTAAGGTAATGTGTCAGTCTAGGGTTAGAGGCAGGGACAGGATTTGGGTTAGCAAACATGAGTAAGGTGAAATTTGTCAGATTAAGTATAGAAACATACATGTCCTTTCTCCATTCTCTAACAGAGGACACCATATAGCATTGATCCATACAGACTCTTCAAAATGGCTGTCATCATTTGTCAAAGCAACTATTCATAGGTTCATAGGTTCATACTAGGCTATCTGCCCTAGGGCATTTATAAGCCTAGCCAGAATGTGTTTGGCTTTCGCCACCCATTTTAAATTTATTTTGCTATGCCCTTTTTTGAGGTTAGTATACTGTGCCTCTGTCTAACAGTGACACAGAAATGATACCCAGGGTAAACCTATGATCTCCCATCCACTCATCAAGATTCCTCTTGAAGAGAGTCAATGAGGGACACTGCCTAACCTGGACTGGGATTTTATTCCAGAGTGAAGGGAGCCTCTGGGTTATGAATCTGTCCCTCCAGCATGTCCTATTTATTTCAGTGCTGAGGTTCAAGTCTCTCGAGCGCGTAGCTCGATGGGATTTGGATTTTCTGAGGTGCAGTATGTCCATTAATTCCGGGTTGGACATGGCTTTATACGTCAGGCACAGATCGCCTCTGAGCAGGCGGTATGCCACTGAGTAGAGCTGGAGTTTCTGCAAATGGGCAGCATATGGCATCTGTTTGAGCCCTTTGATCTTCTTGGTGAGGTACTATTGGGGTCTTTCCAGTTGCTGCAAGTGTCTAGTAAGGTACATCCCAAAAGGGGCATTGTACTCAATTATGGGCCTGATGAGGGATGAGTAAAGAGGCACGATGACCTCCCCTGATCTAGATGTGAATCACTTCATGATTAGGTGAGCTATATAAAATGTTTTTCTAACCACTTTGGCCACGTGGTTGTCAAATGAGAGATTGCTATCAACTTGGGTCCCCAGGTCCCTAATTACTTCTTCCTTACTTAATGGATTACCACCTATGTGGTAATTTGTGGGAACTTTGTTTTTGCCAAAGGGGATGACTATACACTTTTTGGTGTTTAGCTTGAGGCCATGGCTCTGGCACCAGTTGTCTGTTTCTATGAAGCCCTTTTGGAGGATGCTTGTGTCGGCTGGAGAGTCGATTATGGCGCCCAGTTTGCAGTCATCTGCGAACTTGGTCAGCCACAGTCCTTTCGTGTTGGCCTGTACCTCCGAGAAATATATACTGAACAAGAGAGGTCCCAGGACTGAGCCTTGTGGGACGCCACTTGTAACTGGTTTGGAGTCTGACATGGCTCCAGCAATTCTAACCATGTGGGTTCTGTCCTTGAGCCAGTTTGCAACCCATCTAGTGACATAGGGGTTTATATTTAAGCTGGTGAGCTTATCTATAATGCCCGAGTGGGGTATTGTATCGAAGGCTTTTGCGAGGTCCAGGAAGGCTGTGTGGACCCCCTTCCCCTCGTTAATGGCCTTGGTGACTGTTTCAAAGAAATCGACCAGGTTTAAGAGGCAGGATCTGCCCTTAACAAAGCCGAACTGGGTAGGATCCAGTGTCTGTAGGTCCCCAATATCTTTATTTATGAGGTCTATGATGATCCTTTCCATAGCTTTGCAGACCAAGCTAGCCAGGCTTATGAGGCGATAGTTTCCAGGATCCGTTGAGGCACCACCTTTGTGGAGAGGGACCACTGTTGCTGTACGCCACTCTTTGGGTACATATCCTGTAGCAAGGCTTAGATTGAACAGTAGTTTTATGTTTGGGTTTAGCTCTTCTTGGAGTTCATGTAGGATGCAGCCGGGGACACCATCTGGTCCCATTGATGCTGTGTTTTTTGCTTTGGAGAGGGCGGCTCTTACCTGAGCATCTGAGATGTCAGGGGGGCAGCACTCTGCTGGGATAGATATTTGCCCTTTTGGTGGGGAGGGGGGGGAGAAGTTTGCGCTGAACCTGTCAGCTAGGATGTTGGCAATGTCTGTGGGTTTGGTGTATTTTTTGTCATTCTGGACTAATTCTGAGCATATATGGGAATTCCCACCCAGGTTCCTAACATAACTAAAGAAAGCTTTGTGATTATCCTTAGTGTCCTGTGCAATTTTTCTCTCGAAGCTGGCCTTAGATGATTTTATGACTGCCCGTAGTTTTTTGCTAATACTGATCAGAGATGCCTTCCCTTTTTGGGATTTTGCTATATCATGTAGTAGCTTCCTCCTTCTATTGTATAGTTTCTTTATGGCTGGGGTCCACCAGACAGGACGTCTGCCTTTGGAGGATTGGGTCTTGGTTTTATTTGGGATTGCATGATCCATGCATTCCTGAAGGTGTTCATAGAATGCGTTTATAAAAGATTCTGCAGTTTGGGCCATATTTTCCACAGGCCCGGGGGCTTTGAAGGATTCCACCTCGGTTTTGAGGAGTGTGAAATTTGCTTTAGTGAAGTTTTTCACTGTGGTTTTCTGGGCAGGGGGTGGGGTCGGGATGTGAATATCCAGTGAGATTAGTTTATGGTCTGATCTTACCAGTGAGGGATACACTTCTGGTCTGGAGCATAGAGTCCCCATGTTGATGATGATCAGGTCCAGTATGTTTTCCCCTCTTGTGGGAGTGGTAACAAGTTGTTCCATAGCATTTGAGTTTATAAATTCTAGGAACCTTTGGGCTAGGGTGTTGGAGCTAGAGTAATGCTCCCAGTCTTTGTTTGGGTAGTTGAAGTCGCCCAATATAATGGTGTTTGGAGAGACCTTCATATTTTCCAGTGTTCTCAGGAAGGCCAAGTGGGGTTCCTGGGTTTCGGAGGGTGGTCTGTAGCAGGCTATAAACTGGAAGGCAGTTTTACCCACTGTTAGTTTCACATGGATAGTCTCTGATGTTTTGTGCTGTGCCACCAACCTGGAGGTGTGGGTATCTTTGACGAATATTGATACTCCCACTCCTTTTGTGGTTCGGTCCAAGTTTTGGGGCAGAAAAGCATGGTATGAGGTATAACCTGGTAGTGCTGGTGTTTTACTCCTAATAATAGTGATATATATATATATATATATATATATATATATATATAAACACAGAGCATGCATCACTATTATTAGGAGTCAAGCAAAAGTTGCTTTGACAATTGTATGTATAAAATATCATACTGTGATATATGTATGTGTGTATGTACACACACACACACACACACACACACACACACACACATATATATATATATATATATATATATATATATATATATATATATGTATATATCAGTAATCTGTTAAATATTATTTTCATGAGAGAGTTTACTGCTGTTTTCTGTCAAATGTAGTCATGGTCAAATGCAGGAAATGTCAAATCGAGTATAGGATTATGCTATGCTATGCTTATTTGGAATGTGCTGTGTACTTCTGTGCAGGTAAGGTGGGCTTTCTTATAATGCTAACGTTTTTGGATATACAAAAAATGTTGTCATTATGAGTGTGGGTGTATTTGCAAGTGTTTGTGGATTAGAGTTAGAGTAAGGGCTAGCAAAGGGGATAGATTTAGTGCTTTGTGTGTGTGTGTGGGGGGGTCTTAAGGAATGTGAATGCATGTGTGAGTGTTTCCAGATTAGGTTCACAGTAAGGGTTATGTGTGAGTCTTGTGTAGTGGTAGTGTTAAGAAAAGGGTTTTTGGTAAAGTAAACTGTAGAGTTGGGGTTAGGGCAGTGGCAGGTTTAAGCTAGCAGACGTAAGTAAGGTGGTGCAGTGGGGGGCATAGCCTTTGCTTCTGGGGAACTTCTGGGGGGTTGTAGAATGAGATGCATCTATACCAGAAGGAAGAAATTAGAAAGCTGCTCTTAAAAGGTAAAGGAGCTGATTACTCTCCGGAAGAGGAGTCACTGTGATGTATTGCAGCCTGAGTGAAAGTGTAAGGATTGCTATAGTTTGTTCTTGCCTATGTACAAGCATAAAGAGAGATACTCTGCATTTGTGGTCTCTGTCAGTACTGTTTTCAGTAGCCCCTTCTGAATGCAGTGCTAAAAATAAAAGACTGAGTGAACTGATATTTCTGGGCCAGTTTAAATTCTGTAAAATCCTGTAGAATTGTATGTAAGACTAAAGCTGACTAAATACTACAGACTGCATTTCCTGTGCAAACTATTTATTACTAGCTATTAGTTTGACAAACCCTCTGTGAAAAAGGACACCTGCATCTAATTTAACAGAATTACACGTACATTTCTGGGAAAGCTGCCTTTGATTTATATTGTGTTTGCCGAGGAAGAATGGCTAATTTTGTTGTACATATTTGTGTTGCAAAAAGAAGCAAAAGTCTTTTATTTTTATTCCCCTCATAAATAAACTGGTATTAAACAACTAAAGTTATTTATTTTACATTTGTTGATTGGGGAAATCTGGCTGGGTGCAAAGGCCCCTATTGAGTGGAGACCCAGGGAGAAAAGCTCCAGTATAATTACTACAAACAAAATCTTTTAAGTTAAACAATATCAACAATGTTAAGCAGAATGCAATTAACAATAAATTTTACAATGTCAAATAGATAAGAAAGTAACTATACATACAGTAGTAAGGCTTCTTATACTAATTACACTCTATACAGATATCGTTAAATAATTAACTATGCAGTAGGATAGATGTCACAATACAGAGTGCAGTGTTATTTACAAAGGGTAGATAGCAAAAATGTGTACCCTTTGTAAATAACACTGCACTCTGTATTGTGACATCTATCCTACTGCATAGTTAATTATTTAACTATATCTGTATAGAGTGTAATTATAGCAAAAATGTCATTCCGCGGTGGTACAGCGGTAGCATTGTTACCTCACAGCAAGAAGTTCTCCCGTTCAATTCTCGGCTTGCCTTGGGAGTGCCTTCTGTATGGAGTCTGCATGTCCTGCCCGCGGTTGGGTAGCATTCGAAAGACATGCGTGCGTAAATGGACGTGCCTTCGTTGAAGGTTGGGCATCGAGCTGGCACCTCGGCGTTTCGTAAAAAAAAAAAAAAAATCTACTGCCAATCATTAGCGGACCAGAGTTCCGCTGTGGCGACCCCTTACCGGGAAAAAGCCGAAAGACAAAAAAAGATAGCAAAAATGTCATTTAATTATGAGCTATAAAGGAAAAGAGTGGTAAAAGAGTTAAGAGGGGCACAGGTAGAAGGTGGGGTGGGTGAAGACAGAGTGGTAGTTAACAGAGAAGAGGAGAGCAGAGGTACACTAGAAGCGGAAGAAGAAAGCAATGATGTTATACTTATCCTGGAGAGGCACTTGATCTCATCTTCTGTTATTTGCTATTACCTCATTAAATATATATATATATATATATATATATATATATATAGATATATATATATATATTTATTTATTTATTTATTTATTTATAGTCCTGCCGCAGTGGTGCAGCGATAGCATTGTTGCCTCACAGCAAGAGGTTCTCCAGTTCGATTCTCAGCTGGAGTGCGGGGAGTGCCTTCTTTGTGGAGTCTGCATGTCCTCCCCGCGGTTGGGTGGGCATGCGAAAGACATGCGTAAATGGGTGTGCCTTCGTTGAAGGTTGAACATCGAGCTGGCACCTCGGCGTTCATGAAAATCTACTGCCAATCATTAGCAGACCAGAGTTACGCTGTGGCGACCCCTAACCGGGAAAAGCCGAAAGACAAACAACATTTATTTATTTATTTATTTATTGTTGAACGGTGGCTGATGGAATATCTTTTAGCCAGGATTCATTGCAGATGTTTCCTTGTATGCCATCCAACAAGTAACTAAGGGATATATCTGTCAGAGTTCTTGAATCTCCTTATCAACGTAATACAGAATTGTGCAGGATAGCTGACCTTAGGTGATTTTAACATTTGGGCTAATGATGAGTCTGCTGAATTTGTCATGGCGCATTTCAGTACACAGTTTTAACTTTACTCATGTTTTTCCACTACTACAAGTTTGAGGATATTTTTGGAACTGACCTTCTAGCCTGGTCTTGTTGCGATGAAGCTTGTGGTGGAATCTGTTTTGGGGTCAGATTGTTACTTAGCTTCCTTCAAGCTGAGACATGGACCAGTTTTGCATTCAATATTAAATCAGTCTATTACAGGAAATTAAGGTGTATCACTATTGACATTCTGATACCCTCCATGGACCTACTCTCTGTGGAGGTCACTGCTGATAATTCAGGTTTCCTATCTGAGGCCTATGATAAATCTTGCTTTGTTGCTGTGGATCTGGTTGTCTCAGAGTGTATAAAATCCCTTCCTATTGTGGCACATGAGCCATGCTTTGGGTATTATTTTCAGGAGCTATGGAGATAGGAACATAGAGGAAAAAGACATGAAAAGTGTCTCCTCTGACTCAGGACAGGCTTACAGTGGATACTTGCTATGAAGGGAAATCTCATAGAGGAAAGCAAACATCTTGACTTGTGAGATATTTGTGGTATCAGATCGTCTTGATGCAATCGTCCTTGTGGCTGACAGGCTGTGCAGCTTAGCTTGTCTTACTACCAAACAAGAACTTCTCTACACCAGAGTGTATGGAAACTGCATGATTCTTGCTGGTAAAGTTGCCAGTGTCAAGTGAGCGATCTCTTTAGATGTCGCTATAGATCATTGTGATATCAGGCGTGGAATGCCTGCACTGCCATTGAATTAATTATTTTATGTTGAATGTGAAGAAATCATGTATATAGTTTTGGCTTTACAGTCTATTTACTGTGGGCTGCAACATGAGTCAACCAGATTGTTTGAGTTCAGTGGTATAGCAAATTGCAAGATCATTCCAGAGAATGGGAATTATTCTTCCCAGTCTTAAAGATGCAGCGGTAATTCCTGTCCTTAAAATGTCTTCTTTAGAGTTATGCAGCACAGCTAATAAAGTTCCACCAGCTTCTAACCTTCTTTTTATTACTAGTTTATAAGAAAGTGGCTTATATAGCTATATGTGTATATATGGGCATATTGAAATTAAATGAAATGCTCAAATATCGACGTTTACAAAGTTGACAATGAAACACCCACTTTGCAAATATCATCATGTTATTATGCATGTGCCAAAAGGCAATATTGGCACATACAAAATTTCAAACTAAAATATTATATTAAAACATTGTTTTTTTCAGAGAAGCAAGCACCCCCACACCCGCTTGCTAATCATATATATATATATATATATATATATATATATATATATATATATATATATATATATAGATATATATATATATATATATATATATATATATATATATATATATATACCAACTCCAAGACTGCACAGTCTTGGGGAAAGGACTTACTTCTCTATCCCAAGAAATGAGCGATCTCACAGACCTGTCAACCATCTGTTTAGTCGACTAAATTTTGTCTGTTAAATAGATGTTGCCCAAAGGTATTGTTTAAAAATTTCATTCAACTCATATACATGTGTATATATATATATATATATATATATATATATATATATATATATATATATATATATATATATATATATATATATGGATCTAGTAGGAATAGTCAATTCAGCAATACATCGACAGGTTCAACGTCAACACCTTCTCTGCATACTCCAAGATAATGCATTCAGAAAAATAGTGCTTGCCCACACCCTCTGTTAATTATATAAATTATATATACTAACTTCAGGAACATGATTTTACTTTACTGCACAACTATCGACCATAAGCAATGTCACCCGATGCTGAACGGCAACACACACACACACACACACATACACACACACATATATATATATATATATATATATATATATATATATATATACGCGTGTATGTGTGTGTGTGTACATTCTCATCTTATATCACATGTTCTGTCATTTTAGTTCTCAAGACAGCACTGACCTCTTCCTTAGAATGGTTAATTGTTCCTAGGTTCTTACTAGGCATGCAGTCCAAAAGATCATTGAGGAGCCTAGCCCAATTTCCTAATAGCCCCAGAACACTGTCTAACTAAGTGACTTCTTCAGAGTTACATAATAGGCTAATGAAGGGTGCGGGAATCAAACCCTGGTCTATAGAAAACAGCTAGTTAATAGCTCATTGTCTTAAATCTCTGCACTTACTGACAGTGACTTCTTATTTGTCAGATCAACAGTTGTATTCAGTCACTGTTTTCTTTGGTCTCTCAGTTGCATTTGATACTATGGATCCTAATATCCTGTGATCTGTGCACCCATCATGGTCTTGCTTTCATGGTTATCAAGTGGTTCAAGTCTTACTTTTCAGTTCACAACCAGTGGGTTATTTAAGGTGATACCTCTTCTGGCAGATAGCCACTGATGCACAGAGAATCACAGGGTACAATCTTGATGCCATTATTCTGTATTTCTATTGCTGCAGTTACAAAATATCATTCAAGGCAGACATATTCATTATAATTGTTATGCTGATGGTAGTCAGCACTACCTTTCCTTTCCTCAGGAGCGTGTGTCTAATTTACTAACTCTGAAGACTTCCCTGAGGACAGACATTTGGGTTAGATTTTAGAATTTAAAGGCAGTCCCTTTGAAGAGTGAGAAGATGCTGGTACGTGGCACTGTGCATTCGTCACAGGTCCCACTCCTTTGTCCTATCTTTTGTAGTGGAGCTCATGCATTGTCTGCAAAATCTGGAAGTGATCCTTTACAACTCACTGACAATTAAGCGCCAGATATCTGAGGTTCTCAGGTCCTCTTATTACCACTGAACAACAATCCTCCTGAATTGATCACTTAAGACCATTTTCAGATCTTGCCAAAGGGATGAAAGCCCTTGTGTCTTCTTGTATGCACTTTACCTCAGGCTTATGGTTAGTGACCTTACTTGTCTGCAGTGGTTGCAAAATTCCGTGGCAATGTCCATGGCAGTTACTTCTACAGCCACTCATATTCTGCTGTGCTGCACTGTCTCTTCTATGTAACCCCTGACTGAGGTCAAGAAATCCATCAAGTGAGGGGCTGCTATTGCTTTCTGGCATATGACTAAGACCTTAGGCACTCATTTGCCTGCCTGCCATTAATACAACAGAATACGTTATCTTCTCTGATTCAAGCATGTGACAGCAAACCCTGGAGGTTCCTCAGTACCATCTGCTCAGAAGATCGGATGCAGACCCCAACAAAGAGCTTCTTTACTGATCACTCTGATTATGTTGTTGTTTTTATCCAGCTTCTAATATTTTATTATAATTGATCTAATCCTAGTTTGTCTGTTATGTTTTTTCACTTTATGTTGCTTGATTCATTAAACAACCTAATACATTAAAGATTAAAAAAAAACAAACACAAACATAAGTATTCTCAGCACTATATGCATTTGGGTTATGCAGTGTATGTGTGTGTGTGTGTGTGTGTGTGTGTGTGTGTGTGTGTGTGTGTGTGTGTGTGTGTGTGTGTGTGTGTGTTTATGTGTGTCTGTGTTTGTATTTGATATGGTTTATCAGGAATATATATAAGATCAGAAAAGACGATACATTTTACTAGCAGACACCATCATAAAAGAATCAAATGGCTTAAAATTGAAGTTAAGAATTTAAAATAATCATTATATATAATATAACAAAACTGCAGATTAAACAAGCAAAATTTCAGAGAACACATAATAAAGCTGAGATATATTATCCATATTAAAAAGAAGGATAAATAAAACAGAGGAAAAAATGTTGGGGATTGATACAATTTATGCATCGACATCTCTGCCTTGCCTGAAGTAAAATGCATATCACATATTTCATTTCAATGCTTCTTTAATGGCACAGAAAAAGACTGATTCGTTTTTTTTTTTCGTAAGTTCAAAGGGAAATCTATTCATTGCTCTGTGTTTAAATGTATTCATAACCTTTCCACTATTCTAAGAAATGAAAAGATATGGGCAATCCAATTCTTCAATGCAAACAAAGAAAACAACCACTATGTTTCATTTGTATGCTCTGATATATGCAGAAAACTACATCAATCAACAATTGCATATAATGATTTCTTATGACATGACATTTTCTTATGTATTGCTTGTAACATAATTGCATCCGGAGAAACAAAAATGTTCCATAGTTTTCTGATGATCAGGATTCATGCATGTTTCAAGACTCTTATTATTTCCTTTTACAGACGGTCTCCCATAGCAACCAAGCTAGTTCGCCTTATATGTCTGCTGAAGAACACAAAAACCTGGTAATCATGTTACTGCTAGCAGAATCCTATCAGATCAAATTGGTTCACCCACAAATGCAGTGTGTATTACCTTAGTATGAACTATAATCATATACAAAGTCTGAATTTCTTCTATTTTCATATTCCACATCAACAATATCTACAATGCCAATATGATCCGTGTAAGAAAATTTGACTTTGATGTCTAGGAGGGGTGTGTTGGTGCGTTTCTCTATATCTATATCTATATCTATATCTATATAGTTCAACACTGTATGATTGAATGTTCTTAATGTTGTTGTTGTTGTCTTTCAGCTTTTCCCAGTTAGGGGTCGCCACAGCGGAACTCCAGTCCGCTAATGACTGGCAGTAGATTTTCACGAACGCCGAGGTGCCAGCTCGACGTTCAACCTTCAATGAAGGCACGTCCATTTACGCATGTCTTTCGAATGCCCACCCAACTGCGGGGAGGACATGCAGACTCCACACAGAAGGCACTCCCTACACTCCAGCTGAGAATCGAATGGGAGAACCTCTTGCTGTGAGGCAACAACGCTATCGCTGCACCACCGCGGAATATATTGAATGTTCTTAATGTGGAATGAAAATACTGGCATTAAGGTGTTTGAACATACAGAATATCAATCACTCTAAAGATCGAGAAAGGAGATCTATTTCTTTCCCAGATTTTCACACTAACCCCCTCCCACCATAACACTTGCCTCAAATTTCTCTGAATAGTGGCAGTGTAATGGGAAGGTTTTTATTAAGGTAAGGTATAGGGTTAGGGTTGGGGAAGGGGCAGTGTTAGGGGTAGGTTTAGTTAACACCTATTACTAAGGTACAGGAGGCTCCGCCCCACCTGTACTACCTTAGTAATGGGTGCTAAACTTAACCCTAATGCTGCCTCTTCCCCAACTCTACCCTACACTTTACCTTAATAAAAACTTTCTGTAACACTGGCATTACACAAGATATACTCAGACAGACAAACATACACAAACACTCACTAAAAACACTACATCTCTCACCTAACCTATCCCTAACTGCTAACCCTAAAACACACACACTACCACACAAACAGACAACATATAACCCTGACCTTAACCCTAACTCTCAAACACACGCATAAACACTGTCACCCCCTGCAAACCCCACTCAACTGTCTTGACAAAATGTAAGACATTTTGACTGTTCAGCTATCCATACGTTCAATTTAAAGCACTACCGTTAGCACTTACCAAACAAATCAAAGTTCAGCAAAATACAGGGAACCCGTCTATGTCTATATGTTGCTGTCCTGCTATATAAATTACTGTTTTAATGAAACAGCTCATGAAAACAAGTTATGACTTCACATTAAAAAGTACAAACATTTCATAAATGACACTGTAGAGGCATAATTATTATTTCTGTAAGTATAAGATAGCAGAATCAGCACTACAGAGGCCATATTGTGCTCTGATTGTAACTGATGCATTTGCCATTTTACTTTATAATGTGTTAATTGCATCCATCCTCCACCACAGATCACACACTGTAGCTGAACAAAATGCTTACTTCAGTGTCAAGCAATTGTAGTTGTTAGAGGAAAACAAAATGTAAGTAAAATAAACAATTATTTTTAAATAAAGGACATTGTGTTAGCAGATTCTTCTGTGAGAGATATTTGAACTATTATTGGGATTTATTGGGAGAAACATTCTGTGGGTCACAGAGATTACTTAGAAATGCAGTGATTGCATACAGCTTGAATGCCTGTATCATACTCCTAGGTGAAATTAACATGATCTTTGACAACAATACTATTAAGAAGTGAATGCCAACCCAATACTATGCATATGCCAAAAAAACAACTTCAGCACATGCAAAACCTAAACAACAACAAAAAAAAAATCCCCCACACCCATGCTGATTATGTATGCTAAGTTTGAGACTGCACAAAATCGAGGAAAGGGAATATTCCTAAATTCCAAGAACTGTGCAGTCTCGCACACTTTTTGACCATCTCTTTATTTGACCAAAATCAGACTACTAAACAGACTTCGACCAAGCACATTGATAACTGAACCATATGCAGCCCCAAAAAAGATTTTACCTTCATCATGGATGATAGGAATGTTAAACATGATAAGCATTCTATATATGGGATATTCCATCAGTGTTTGAAAATCACAACTGGAATTCTAAGCCACACTTTTCAAACAGCCCTGAAAATAACCTTTTGACAGCTATTCCCTGTGGGGGACCGCCCATGCAGGAGACTAAACTCCTGTATCAACACACTAAATATTCTTACTCCAGCATCACCATTGCGCAGAAGTAAGAATCCTTGCTACTCTTTGGAATATTTCATCCTAGCATTTCATTTTTCATAAACATTTTGTGAACATTAATGCACATCTCAACTTTTTAAGACTTTGTTCTCAAGCAAACAGATGTAATCCATACAGGTCATTTTGACAAATAGATTCTGCCATTTGGTTGCAGATTGTTTCCACCACTGCATAGGTATAGTGTAAGGACAGGCATAAGCCAGATACAGTAGTGCATACAAATAACAAACATTCATGGACATTTGTGCACTGCAAGTTATTTTTCAGTTTGTTCATTAATATTAGGTGCAATATGATTAGCAATGTATGAGGCTGACTGGCTCAATGCATTGAGGAGGAATTATTGTTAGTATAACATGATGACTGAGCTAGCAGAACAGGAGGTCATATTGTTACCCTACAACTAGCAGCTACAGATGTCTTAAATCAAATAAGGGAAACCTGACATACTTTCGGTCTGAACAGATGATGCTGTATCTGCTTTAAAATGTAAGCATTTTTTTATAACCATTGTACATTGTAACCCATATTTTTCTCTTATAGCCACCGAGATTACAAGGTTCTTGTCTGGTCACCACAGTTTGAGACAGTATGCTTAAGTAATGTGGCTCACTGCAAAGTAAGTATAGTAAACACTATAAATAAAAGGAAATAAGCTGGTGTTAACCCTAAGCACAAACTATGTGGGTACAGTATATCCCTATTTTGGACTTAGATAAGAGATGTAGCTCTAAGAGGAACTAGCTTGAGGGAAGAGAAAGCAAAATCTCATTCTATCGAGGTGTAAAATTCCGATGGGCAATAGGCAGAAATCCCAGCTAAATAAGCCAATGGCAGTTCTTTTGTACAAATTTGGCACTGTACACAGAATCAATACAGAATCAGTATTACTTAAAAATGTGTCTAAATTGATAAACATGCATGTTGGAGAAAGTAATGGCAGGCCATGAAGGTACCCAGCATGCTATTATAAAAGAACAGTGGACAAGTGGAAGTAGTGGTAGAGGTTATGACATAAATTGGTTAAAGCTATGGAGATGTCCATCCACTGAGGTGATTGGAAACAAAAGGAAAGTCTGATGTTGCCAAAAAATTATGCACCACGGAAAACCTGGAATTTAGGAAATACTAAAATAGGCAAACATGATGCAGTTAACAATGAGTTGACAAGAATAAACATTGATACCGTGAGAACTGATGAACTAAAACAGCCTGAAATGGTTCATTCTGCACCTGGTGATCATCAGACAGGACAAAGGTCTTGCAAAAGGAATGTGATAGTCAATAAAAAAGTGTCAACTTTTAGCACATAGTTACAAACCAGGAAATGACAGAATGATCTCAGTCAGATAGTAAGACAAGCCTTTCAACACTACAGTAATATGAGTTTATACTCCAGCTACAGATTCTGACTGATAAGGACCTACGGCACTTTTTGGGTGTAACACCAAAATGGGATTATCTACGCTTATATCAACATCTAAAACATGAATGTCAATGCAATACTACGTCTACACCAAGAAACAACCTCAGCACATGCAAAACCAAACCAAAAAAAAGTCCACCACACACCCTTCTAATCATAGATACTAACATCAAGACTGCACAAAATTGAGAAAAGGGAATATTCCCAAGCCCTGAGAATTGTGCGATCTCAAACATCTGTTGATCACCTCATTAGTCGACCAAAAGCAGATGACAAAATAGACAGTGACCAAAAGCACTGTCGACTGAACTATCTGCAGCCCCCCCAAAAAAAGATATTACCTTCATCATGCATAATAGGCTTTGTGAGCATTAATGCATGCCCCACCTTTTTAAGACTTTGTTCTCAAGCAAGCAGATGTAATCCACACAAGCCATTTTGACAAACGCTAAAGTTGATAGTCAAAGAGCAGCTAGAATAATAGGCAAGTTTGGCCTTGATGTATAAAATGAATCAAGACATTAATACAAATCTGGCAAGGTAACTAACTGGTTATACCAAACACCCTCTTTCAATAGCATAAAAGATGGCTTTATTCATGGCTATCATTATATGGTCAATATCAGAATTAGATTCACTCTAGTTAGACAGGGAAAACAAGACAGTGGCACAGATGTGCAGCTTCTTATAGAATCAAATTAAAGAAAACAGGAAAAATCCCCAGGATAACTAGATAAAACGCCAGCAATGCTCCATATGAATATGCAGCGGAGGTGAAGAAAATAATTAAGGGATTAGATCTGGTGAATAGAGTGCCTGAAAAACTATGGACAGATGTTTGTGGTATTTTCCAAGAGGTGGCAAGACCAAGGTTCTGAATAGAAATAAGATTAAAAAGGCAAAATTGTTGTTTATGGAGGCTTTTGAATTGTCTTAGCAAAGTAGGGCAGCAAAAGACTATGGAGATATGGAAAATTATGTTAAATTTAGTGCAGAGTTTCCAAAAATAGCAATAAGAGTTAAGAAGCCACATTTAAATGAACAGTGCAAAAGAATGAGAAAAAGATCACAGAATGGGGAAGACAAAATATCTCTTCAAGAATATTGATGACAGCTATCAATTTTACTAAGGTAGTTTCTACAAACAGTGGTCCTGAATGGGAAAAGATCTTAGGGGATGCAGAAATGATTAAAAAAGCAGTATTTAATGATTGGACATTTTTAAAAAAAGGTAACAAGCTGTTGTCTAGTACGATTACAGAGTCTATTGGAGAAGGGCAGGGATAATAATTTCAAAATGTTTAGCATGGATAAAAGTTGAGGTCGTTTTATTTGTGGTATGTATACATTTTGCTAATACATGATTAAGAATCCCTAACTTCCTCTCAAAATATGGTTACATGTCAGTTCCATTGCAGGTGTTTCAAAGGTTTTGTAGCAAACTTTGGTGCAGTATTTTCCTTTCACCAGGAGTCAATAAGCTCTGTGTAGGCTTCACGCAGAGCCTACACAGAGTTTACATGTTTGCTCGATAGTGCACGGTGAGTGGTAGTGTACAATGCATATTAATGACACGTGGCATGCCTAAAAGGTTACATGGCTGGCAAAATTGTTGCCAGCCAGGAAACCGTGTAAGTGAATGTGGATACAATTCTGTTCAAAGCAGAGCACCTACGGTTCATAGATTTGCGCAGAATATCACAGTGGCCACCAGATAGCTGTGAATTTGTTACTGCAACATATCTCCACAAAGGCCAAGATAACATGAGGAAATTTAACCAGAAATAGGGGCATATCTGCCACAGACGTCCGATAGACATGTGGTGGAATGAAACTATAACATACCTGTCATCCTCTTTGAGCAAGATATGTGGACAAAGGCATACATAATGGGAGATCAAAGGGCCAAAATAGGGACAGATTTTTAATATTGCACTTCCAAACTTAGAAAGTTGATAGAATAAATAGGTTGTACATTAGCATGAACATTCTGAAGAGCATGAAGTTTGAAACTCAAATGTCAGTCATCAGTTTCTGACTTTACTCCGCAATGACATGCCAATAATTTGTC
This sequence comes from Protopterus annectens, assembly GCF_019279795.1. Classification (NCBI taxonomy): domain Eukaryota; kingdom Metazoa; phylum Chordata; order Ceratodontiformes; family Protopteridae; genus Protopterus; species Protopterus annectens. Next base: position 170,908,445 of record NC_056750.1, on the reverse strand, counting down.
AGAAAAAAAATGTTATGAGGAAAAGATTACAAATATGTGTCAAAAACTGGACATTCTGCATAAATCAGGACAGGTGAGAGGTATGCACTCAAATGTATGTAATAATGAGTCACATCAGTCCAGAGATCAACCCAGTGATATGGCAGAAAGCCACAAATTTAATAAGGAAAACATTTTGACATCCTGGGAATATCTGGACAGTTAGAAGTATAACTGTGAAGTATACAGTCCAAACACAGCACAAGACAGTGTACCTACATAGGTTGGTACCAGGCTATCGGCCCTAGGGCCTATGCAAGCCTAGCCATAACATTTCCATGGATATTTCTTCACAATATTTACTTCTCTGGACCCCTGTCTAGCAGGGCGACTGACATGATCCCAGAGGTGAATTTCCTATCTCCCATCCAATCATCAAGATTCCTTCTGAAGAGGGCCAATGAGGCACTCTGCTTGACATGTATGGGCAGTCTGTTCCAGAGTATGGGGAGTCTCTGGGTCAGGAACCTATCCCTCCAGCATGTTTTGGCTCATTGTGATGACAAGGTTTAGATCTCTGGAGCGTGTAGCTCTGAGGGATTGGGATTTCTTTAAGTGGAGCATGTCCAACAGCCCAGGGTTTGACATGGCTTTGTATGTTAAGCAGAGATCACCTCTGAGTAGACGATATGCCACAGAGTATAGCTGGAGTTTTTTTAGATGGTCAGCATATGGCATCTGCTTTAGGCCTGTAATTCCTTTAGTGAGGTATTTCCGTGGCCTTTCCAGCTGTTTCAGATGGCTTGTGAGGTACATACCAAACAGGGCATTATACCTTATAATGGGTCTAATGAGGGATGAGTACAGTGGGACAATGACCTCCTTTTTTCTGGATAAAAAGCCCTTAGTGATGAGGTGTGCCACATAGAAGGATTTCCTGACTGTTGTGGCGATGTGGTTATCGAAAGTGAGACCACTGTCCACTTGTGTCCCTAAGTCTCTCATCACACTTTCGATGTTTAGTGTCCTGCCACCTATGTGGTAATTCATGGGTACATGTTTTTTTCCAAAGGGGATAACTATATATTTCCTGGCATTAAGCTTGAGCCCATGGCTCTAGCACCAGGCATCTGTTTCTGTAAGGCCCTTTTGTAGAATATCCACATC